>NC_079435.1:41789127-41816627 GCF_903798145.1 Danio aesculapii
GTTAAGAGTCCTTAAACTTTATGCAAATGAAGAGCGACTTTTTTGAGAAACAGCCAATAGGAGCACCAGTAGAGCTCACATGATCCTCTCTCAGCTCGCTCAGAGGCTGGTTGTATTCTCCGTGCTGTAGACTTACACAGACTTGCGAAGATAATATACTAAGGATTTGAAAATATAAACTGAGGATTATATGTAATGTAGCATTGCATAGATGCAAAACCTTATTCATTATCCCTTCTTTTTGCGCTTTAAACATTTGCTTTGAATGTAATTGTGTTTTATATAGCAAGCTTTTCTTCGTGAGATTCCCCCATAATAATATATCATGATGTTTAATTGGCAGGGGTTTCTACATTTTGGTCGTCCCTCTGAAAAGGCAGAGAGCAGGAAACTTCCAGAATTTATGGAGCGATCCAGACGAGATGAACATTGATGAGGTACTAAATAATTATACTTAATTTAATACTTTTTTCAATTTTAATTAATATATGTCATTGTCGACATGTTTGTTCAAAGTTGAAAGCACATGTTGGTTCAGGGTTGGTTGTGGTTAATTTGTCCTGTTTTGGTTTTCTCCAGCTCTGCTGAGGGAGATTAATGGCACCGGTCGCTCTGTTCGTTTACGGAGGCAGGCGGAGGCAAAACCGTACATCACTGCTCATTTCCAGAATCTTCCTGCTGAATTCAAGCTAGGAGATGGACATGTGTATGGAGCCTTCCTGAACCGACCACTGGTGAACGGACAGGAGTATGTGTGCTTCGTGCTGGCTATTCTCGAACTGGGCCAGAATGTAAGTCCACTCTATTATTTTGGGGTCTGCAGTGATAATGTACTGTATAGGAACATAATTCTAAGGATTCACAAGATGTTGATACTTATTTTTTAAAACGGGAAATGTGGCATTGAACGTATAAAATGGATTTGAAAATGTTAATAAATAAGGTCCTGTGTTTTCAGACACTGTATGTTTATATTCATATTTAGTAATACACTATACCATTATTTGGTGAAATAACATGATTTTTGATCATAACAATTTAAAACATCTGTAAAAACATTTTATAACTGTCATTTTTTAGACAAAAATACTTTAAATGACAATATTAGAAATTTTGAAGAAATGTTATCAGACAAACATTGAATCAAACAAATTAAATAAATAAAAATAGTAAATAAAACAAAAGTAAATTTTTTGCACAAATAAATCCAGTTAATCCAAAGAAATTGTATTTTAATTTCAGTTAGAGCAAATGTTGATGCAATTTGATTCATAAATCCTATATTTAAAGCGCACCAATTTTACCTCTATTACAAGGTGTCAGATAAGCATTTGGTGTCTCCAAAACGTGTCTGTAAAATTTCAGCTCAAAATACCCATTTCAGCTCAAAATACCCATACCCAGATTATTTATTATAGACTCCAGAATCTGCTCATTTTGGTGTCTGAATACAGTGTAGCTGTTTTTGTAGCCTGTGGCTTTAAATGCAAATGAGCTGCTTCTCTCCGTCCACCATTTCCATGTGAGTGTCTGCTTCTCATCATGCGTTATGTCAGATAAAGCAGTAAGTGATAGAGACAGACACGGATGAAGCTAAAAATACAGCTCATTAGACAAAAATACCAAGTAAGTTTATTCATGCATTTGTGGTGGAGTTTATTCAAGCCTTTCTGAAATGATGAATCATATATATATATGCATGCACATTTTCTGACACCATGCGGCCGTGATGATAATAGCAGTTAAGAATTACATAGCGATTTTACTGTCTTTATTACAAGCATGCTCTGTTTTAAAAGCACTTTAAACTTACAAAACTTATAAAATTAGCAGAGAGTTGTAACAAATAATTTTAATCCCAGTTTATTTGCAAGACAAAATGTTCTGCGGATGTGTATACATGTTATTATAGAAAATACAGTACAAATATAGTACAAATTCATCATTGTTTGAGTATGATTATAAATCCACTGCTTATTTTAAAATGCTGCATTGATGTATCGGGGCAAAGTTTACAATTTATTTCAAACAAACAAACAAACAAACCAATCAGTCAATAAATATTGCATGTTACAAATTGATTGTGACTTGTAATGGCCTAATGACAGTCATGTTTATGCCTTATTTATGACAAGTTATGTTATGTGTCATAGTAATGTCAAGTTGTCATCTCAAACAATGTTCTCTTTGCATTTAAATGAACATAACTGAGTGAATTGACAGTTGTAATAAGCATGCATAAATGTCATGCATATTCATGAAATTTCATGTAATAATTAAAAAATTGGCATGAAAGTATTATGAGCAGCCCCTTCAAGTAAAGTGTCTCCCAAATGGATTTATTAATAATAAAATACACAATGAAATAAGCCATAAAAGCATCTTATATGGTACCTATTGTGCTGTAAAAATAATTAACAGCACAAAAATAATTATTTTTAAACATATTTTATGCTAATGTGCTGATCTTTGATTGACAGACTGTCTACTCCACAAGCCCATTCTCTGATGCGGTGTTGTTCTCTGATGTGGAGCCACAGCCAATCGTAGATGAGGAAGAAGGGCTTCTGTGGGTGGTTGGACCAGTGCTGGCCGTCATCTTCATCATCAGCATCGTCATCCTTATCCTTCTCTTTAAAAGGTGAGACAGACAAGACAAATCAGCAGAAAAAGAGATTTAAAGAGGTGAACCACAGTTAAAGAGGATTTTAGATTAAATGACATATGCATGATGTAGGTATGTTCAGTGTTTCATTGCTGTAAGACCTAAATTTCATAATTCTTTAAAGTCTTAAAAGCGAGTTTTAAAATTTCAGATGGAAAAATTGAATATACATTTTCTCAAATGCGCTAGGCTCTACAATTTAATCTGCTACTATAGACTCAGTGACGTGCGGTGAGGTTTGTGGCTGGTGAGGCACTGACTCTTTCAAAGTCAAAAGTCAGATTTGCAGACATATCCACCAGATATATTTGCCAACTACCGATTGTGTTTCGTTATAATACCAGCATTCTTTCTATACACATGGCAGGTACATATTAGGCCAAGAATGTAAAATGTATAGTGATTAAATATGCCTCCAAAAACACCCAGCTAGATGCTACAGAGAACTATAAGCAGCACACACAGCACCACGGCGGATGCTCTCTCTCTCTCTCTCTCTCTCATTCATTCACACACACACACAAACAAACAGCACCACGGCAGATGCACACACTCTTGCTTGCTCTCTCTCTCTCTCTCTCTCTCTCTCTCTCTCTCTCTCATTCACACACATATAATTCGTACACGGGTCTTACCTACAGTACTTGTAAATGAAGTCTTGACGTGACTTGAATTACTTTGAAACTATCGTGCTATCTTCTGTCCCGTCCTATAAAGCAAGCCCTTTAGCTCCGGCATTGGTCCTCAACTATTTATTCACGTTTTGATTGAAAGTCCAAGTTTGATAAATTTTAAAGCTGATACCCGCAATTTTTGCAGTCAGTCAGAGCAAAACATAAAATGACCGACTCCCATTGAACTTTACTACGTAGAAGAACAGCAACTAAACAAGAATAACATGAGCTCACGTGCACCCTCTTCAGTGCGGCAGAGATACTTCCAGCCTCACCTCTCCTCCTGTCTTTTCAGTGCGACTGTATGTCAGATTCTAACACTAAATATAGACATACGTGAAATACTTTACCTATTATATGGAAAGTGAGGACATATAATAAAATGTCTACAATGTATAAAACATTTTAATAAAGCATTACATTGGTAGCATACACTGAGTAAGCAATCAAGCCAGTTTGCAAGTGATTGCGCAATCTGATGCGAGGCACAGCTCGCTTCCTACGCTGTAATTGACAGGAAACACGCAAAATACAGCGATTTTGATTATAAAATTGATTGAAATCATTTCAATCATACAGAAATTGCATTTATAGCACAGATCAGATATTTATTTTATCATTAGTATACATGTCATGGTGGCAGATGATGATCCCTTGACCCCACGTCTCTGCTATAGACATTGTTAAATAGGGTTTGCTGTTCATTTACTCACCCTCAGGCCATCCAAGATGTACGCGACAAAAAGTTTAGCTAAAATTGTGCTCCTTCGATATTCGTAAAATGCAAGTCAATGGCTAAACTATTTCCTGAGACTACTGTTGTTAAATGTAGGTATTATGAAACAATACAATTGTTCTGCAAAAGAAACTGAACATTATTTACTACATAAATACCTTTAATAACCACTACAAATTGTTCTTTTTGTATGGCCTGAGGGTAAATAACTCTTTGGGTGAACTATCCTTTTAAATTTGAATAATTTGAAAGAATGAAAGGTTAAAACTGAACAAAAATGAGAGACATTTGATATCTTACTACTTCAGAAGCTGATTTCATTTATCCCTTATTCTTTTTTTTCTTTCCTCGCCTTTATCTGCACACCATCCAGCAAACCAGACAGGTCTGTGTATTATGTTTCTCTGTAAATCGCATTATGACCCAAATGCAATAGAAACTATTTCCTACTAAGTGAGTGTTGCTTTAATGCTCCTGCGCGTGTGATGTTACAGGAAGCGGGCAGAGTTGGAGGGCAGGAAGTGCAGCTTTCCCAGCAGCGGTAAAGCCATGAGTTCCCAGCATCCATCTGACCCCGTGGAGCTGCGCAGAATCAACTTCCCAACGGCTGGTAATATATTACTGATGAAAAGACCTATCACAAACACACACACGCAGGTACAGAGTGCTGAAGAGTCTACATTTCAGTCCTTGTGATGCACACACATGCACACGCTGACAATATCAACACAGTGTTGGTTTTCTTTTCTAGGTTTGCGCGCATCTATCATCGGTTATCGGCGGTTATCAAGTTAGTTGTGGTTTTTGGAGTCTATATTGACTGCTTAACCTCCATTCGCACATATGCAGTAACTGGATTGGCTTTTCCATGCTCTTAACTCATTTGGCTTATAACGGGGCTTTTTCTACTCTGACTTCATACACTCTTTCCATTGATAACTAATGATATTTTCTCTTCCCTAATCCTACTTCTAAACCCTTACGTTTTTAAGACTGTGTACAGTTGAGTTATTTCTGGTTGATTTCAGGTTTTAGTTTCTATAGATGAGAATTTATCTGCAATATGCACATCTATAACATATCTTTAACCAGCTCTTTAAGGCATGCAAGTAACTGCAGTCAAAAACTGTATTTTTTTCCATGCACCAAATAAATTTGACATTTTAGACTTTTGACTTTTCATAAAGACTTTCTTTCAGTCTAAAGTAGACTGAAGACTGAAATTTTTTTATTTTTAAGTGTTACTTTTGTTGTCACTCTTTCAGTTTGTTTGTAGAGTTCTGTTATAGTGCGTATTTTAAAGGTTGTTTTTTGTCATGTTTTCCTCCTGCACTGAGACTTTTCAGTAGCACTCGCATATTCTAAACTGTTTTATTTATATCTATTTTTTTTTAAATTTATATTTTTTTTACAGAAGGATATGTTAATACTTAATTTACATGATTACATACAAAATAAATGTAAAAATGTTCTAAAAAGAGAAATCCATAAGCCTCAAAAATGTTACAAAATACATTTTCATATTTCTTTTATTAGGTTTTTACATGGAACATCAATTACAACATTAATTTTAGAATTATCCTTCCATGTTGTTGTTAACACAAACCCAAATAAACACTTTCCTCCCTCAACAGCCTATAACTTCCCCTTAAAAAACTAAATAAACATAATTAAGTAAACTAATAATAATAATAATAATAATAATAATAATAATAAAAATAGTAATAAAGATAAATAAATTTGAAAAATGAAAAAAAAAAAAAGAAATGTAAATATGTATTCATATGTTATTGGCCCACACACAATCTGCACGTGCAGAAATCTGCAAATTTCCGCAGATTTTTAGCCCATTATTAAGTGTATTTATATACTTTGTAAATGTGTGTAAATTTAAATTTATTTACTATTTAAATTAATTTCACTAACATTATTAACTAATATAAAAATGTTCATTTGATTTATTTACAATACAGTTTGTAAAGTAGATATACAGTAGTAGATATATTATACAAGAGACTTGCTTTGTTTACCAAATAAGTGGATCTGGATTTGCATCGTAAACATTAAATGCAAGTTAAAAATGTACTATTTTTTAGATTATATATTAAGTTTTTAGTTATGATACTCCTAAAATTATTCTGCATAAATATACAGATTTTTTACTAGATTTTCTCCAGAAATAGCAAAAAATGTCTGCAGATTCTGTCTGGTCCTAGTTATTGCTCAGTTTATGTATCAAGAGAGTTAGCCACCAGATAATCTAAAAAGGGGCGCCACAACTTGTCAAAGGTCTTTAAAGAAGTGAACACTTCTTTTATCCATGCATCAAAAGAGGTTGGAGAGACATGTTTCCACTTTAAAAGGATGAGATGTCTTGCTAGTAAAGTGGCAAAATACATTTTAATAAAAATTTTGAACATGACTTCATCAAGTGTTCAGATTTTGGTGCCTGAAATGTATGCAAATTAGTGCATATTTAACTAAATAATGCATATATTTCAGGCACCAAAATCTAAACACTCTACGAAGTCATGTTCAAAATGATTTAAAAAAACCTGCAGTGTCTTGCCTTAAATAGGGACATAAAAGAGATCAATTTGGCCTAGTTATAGTAAAGTATACAGCATTAACCATTGCTGGTCTGCATAAAACATTGTGTTAACCTGTGCTGATCTGCGTCTTCATTGAACAGGCAGGGTTTGCAGACATGACGTGAACTCTTCTTCTCAGTTATATTGTAAATGCAGCAGTATTGATTTTTGCTTTAAGTTTAATTTGATCTGATTCAGCAGTTTCATTGTGCATTTCATCTTGCTTAGTATTTCTGACTGTATTGTAATCTATACTCTCCCACGCACCGATTCAATATAGTTTTGATTTCATATTTAGAGATTCTAGAGTGGGATGTTTATTATTTATTTAAGTGGAAACTTTTAAGTGCCCTGTGCCGGCAAACCCTTCCCACAGCCACTAAAATATCATGAAGTGATGTTCTGTGAGGCTGTTACTTTAAGAAATAAACATTGATGTATATTTCTTTATATTTTGTGTTATTATTTAATTAAATAATTTAATGATGATTATAGTTGCCAAGTGCCTAGACCAGTTTTTCTTCTTCTTCTTCTTCTTCTTCTTCTTCTTCTTTCTTCTTTTCTTCTTCTTCTTCTTCTTCTTCTTCTTCTTTCTTCTTCTTCTTCTTCTTCTCTTCTTCTTCTTCTTCTTTCTTTTCTCTTCTTCTTCTTCTCTCTTCCTCTTCTCTTCTTTTTTTGATTTCAATTTAAAACTAAACTATAATAAATATAGCCCAATTTTTTAGATGACAAAAAATAATGCAAATGCTAAATGCTGCAACCAACATTACTTAAACTTTTGTTCAAATTTGAATGAAATATAAAAATTAAATAATAGCTAAATAATAAAAATAGCTTAATTTAAAAATTCATATCTTACTGTTTTACTTTATAAATGACTCCAGAAAAAATATTAAATGATAAAAACAATGTGAAATGTGGTTTAAAATTTGTTAATCAATTAATTAAAATAATTGACAAAATGTAAAAGAAATTAGAGTACAATGAAAAGATTTGATCAAGTAAAATGGACATCAACGCACTGAGGAAGGTGTTGAGCTGAAATTTGGGTTTATATTTCCGAACAATGTGAAATAATAAAATTATATAATGAAATGTCTCAATGAGTGCAGGTATAAGAACAATGCACCAAAATTAAACATCGCAAGACGCAATGCATACTTCACTGTTGAATTAAGTAAAATGTGTAATAATAATAATAAAAACGAGAGTCCTAAATTGTCTTGTACTGTGAAACACAAGATATTGTGTAGAGGAATAAAATAAAACGGAATAATGTGTGCTATTTTGCATAACTTATGCACAAAAATATCACCCTTGTAAAGATCCAAGCTGTTCACGAAGGTGTGACTGTAGTGTTTGTTTGTTTGTTTATTTCAGAGGACCAGCTCCCCGCGGGTTTCCCATCTATAGACATGGGCCCTCAGCTGAATGTGGTGGAGCGGTCTCGCACCGCTACCATGCTGTGTGCAGCCAGCGGGACGCCTGACCCCGAAATCACCTGGTTTAAAGATTTCCTGCCCATTGACACACACACTCACGGCCGCATCAAACAGCTGCGCTCAGGTGTGTGTGCTGAAGGAGTCACGCTCTCTCAGCTCTTCTCCTCATTTGTTTAAAGGTGCACTTAAGAAATGTCCAGCAAACAATGTGTAATGGACATAATTTACATATATTTTTATAAGGATGTGTCTCACTTATATGAGATAAAAAGTCATTTTTTTTGTAGCTTTATACTTGATGAATCAGGATGATTCTTATTGAGGTCACATGATCTGAGTTTTGCAGACTTTACTAATAACATTCAATGCGTGATTCAACCACATGAGCCATTAGAGATGGACCAATATTAAAATTCTGGCTGATGTGATCATTATGCTGATTAATATTTTCATATGTGCCAAATATTAAAATTAGATAATATTTTCACTTTAATCTAGGAAAAACATATTAAGTATAAACATGATTTAGAAAAGCAATGATTTAGCAATAATAGTACATAATATTGCCAGTTTTTCATTATATTTCTATTGAATTTTATCTTCACACTTACAGTATACATATGAAGTTCAATACCTTATTCAATAATTCAAGAAGAAAGGTAAAAAATACTAACAAAATACAAATAATACAACAATGGGGCAACACGGTGGCTCAATGGTTAGCACTGTCGTCTCACAGTAAGAAGGTCGCTGATTCGAGTCCCGGCCGGGTCAGTTAGAATTTCTGTGTGGAGTTTGCATGTTCTCCCCGTGTTCTCGTGGGTTTTCTCCAGGTGCTCCGGTTTCCCCCACAGTCCAAAGGCATGCTCTAAAGGTTATAAAAGGAATTATATAAGCTAAATTGGCCGTAGTGTATGTGTGAAAATGAATGAAAAAACAACACAGCAAGAAGGTCACTGGTTTGAGCCTCGGCTGGTTCAGTTGGCATTTCTCTGTGGAGTTTGCATGTTCTCCCCTGTTCGTTTGTGATTCCTCTGGGTGCTCCGGTTCCCCCACAAGTCCAAAGGCATGCACAATAGGTGAATTGGGTAAGCTAAATTATCCATATTGTGTGTGAATGAGAGTTGGGTGTTTCCCAGTGATGGGTTGCAGCTGGAAGGGCATCCGCTGCGTAAAACATATGCTGGATAAGTTGATTCATTGTGCGGTGGCGACCCCTGATTAATAAAGGGACTACGCCGAAATGAAAATAATGAATGAATGAAAATAAAACGCAAATTATGAAGGGACAACATGGTAGCTCAGTGGTTAGCACTGTCGCTTCACAGCAAGAAGGTTGCTGGTTCGAGTCCCGGCTGGGCCAGTTGCATTTCTGTGTGGAGTTTGTATGTTCTCCCCGTGTTGGCGTGGGTATAAGTGAATTGGGTAAACAAAATTGAACGTAGTTTGAGTGTTTGTGAATGAGTGTGTATGGGTGTTTCCCAGTATGGTTGCAGCTGGAAGGCATCTGCTGCATAAAACATATGCCAGAATAGTTGGCGGTTCATTCCGCTGTGGTGACCCTTGATAAATTAAGGACTAATACAAAGGAAAATGAGTGAAAATATTAATATTAACATATGTAATAGTTATGTTAAATATAAATATTTCTATTTAAATTCAATTAAAAGGTTATCATATAATTTAATGACATCTTTTTAGAAGCATAAATCTAAAAGTACTTCAAAACCAATCAAAAACAGAAAATACAATATAAATTTAAAAGACACATATAAAAGAGAGAAAAAAATGGCCGACCAATGCGACAATCCATGACAACAACTTTCATTCAACAGACTTATGTACACACAACCTCTCTGAGTGCACCTTTAAAGAAATCCTGTAGCCTAGTATCCTATCTCACACACACATACACACACACACACACACACACACACACGCACAAAACATACACATACACACACATACACACACACAAAGTCTCAAACACACTGTTTTTGCTGTGTGAGAACCTTAAGTGATAAATGTGCTGTCTCTCTTTCTGTGTTTTAATCTACAGAGTCCTTTGGTAAGTGTGTTATTCTGAGGCACAACACACACTCACAAATGTTCATGCACAAAAACACACAAACATGTCGTTACTGGTAAAGCGCATGATATATCTAATAAAAACTTCCCCTAACAATATAGTCACCCTCTCTCCACGCACAAACTGTAGCCAGAGTGTAATATGCTAACACACATAAGTCACATATACTGTATCTACTGTAGTAGTAGTTAGTCCTCCTTACCCGAGCGCTGCCCCTCTAACATGTGGTATCGAGCCTCTCGCTTCCACTTTCACTTACGTTTTCTGGCTCCCTCCTTCACTGGCTCACTCTTTCACTTCTCCAAACGCTCACTGCCCTCGGCATTGGATTTCCTGCATCACAACCCCCTCTCACTCTTCCAGATCTCTCTCTGTTTCTCTCTTTCTTTCTCTCACTTTGTTGCCTAGATAGGTTTGAATGTCCAAATGCTGAATGTTACAGTGGCTTCTCACCCAAAAACCGTGGCCTTTTTTGGCTTTCCTCTCTCTGGGCTTGAGTCTACCTGTCTTAAGTCTCTGTGTTCTTTTCAATTCACTTTATGGATTTTATGATTGGCTTTCTTAGAAAATGGAGCTGTCATCATGAGGTTGTGCTATTATTACTGACAAAATTTTCTGTCATGTTTATAATTGGGTGAAATAGTGATATCTTTTATTGTGATATTGATATCTGGAATTTTAGTGGAAAGAGGCTTTCATTAGCGGATCCTTAGCTTTTTGTTTTCATTTCAAATCCTTCAAAAGTGATGAGGAAATCGGGTTATGAAATCACAATTTGAAAATAGTTGCAATTAAATGGCAGATGCTTATGTACATGTCAGGGATGTCTGTATAAAGGACCCAAAAGCAGTGGATTTCAATTCAATAGGTTAAGCAAAATAAAAAACATTAAAAAAGACTCAGCAACTTGCTGAAATCTAGAGCAGATCATGGACTTTAGTAAAAATAAACTGAAGACTGGACCACAGGCAATGTGTCACAATATAGGATAAATTCCAACAAAAATTAGTAGCACACAGTAAATCAGAGTGGGATAAATTTCAGTCAAAAATAAAGCAAGTCTTCGTCCAGGCCTGGTAATACAGGAAATAGGCAATGGCAAGGCAGGATCAATTCTCCAGCAGGGCAGACCAAACCAGAATGGCTCCAAGAACTGACAGAGAATACAGAGATAAAACAAGAACAGACTGACAAGAAAGCTGTAAGAAACCCAACACTCTGGCAAGAGGAGAAGTGAAACACCCTCGATATAGGACCAGCAATCAGCAGAAATGAAAGGCAGGTGGCAGTAAACAAGTGAGGCTACTAATTGGCAAGACGATCAGCTGTGTAAAGTTACACAGCAATTTGGAGACAAATCAGAACGTTGTCAGAAAGAAAAGATCGAAAACGCTGTCAGAAAAGAGAGAGAAAGCAAAGTTCAAACCCGGGTTCTGACAGTACATCTTATCATAAACTGCTAATGTTTACATTTTGTTAGCTAGCATGCTAGCGGCTTTATTCACCAACCTGCTGCTTTCAAAACTTTTTAAGATCATGAATTCTTGTTATGAAATCCTCACATGATCTCACATAGCAGTTATGGATGTTAGCTAAAGCTAACAGCTTGGCTTTAGAGAAGAAACTCCAAGTTCAGCATCTCAATGGGGTAGGGGAGAGCAGGGCACAAAGTAAAAAAAAAATTGGCCAATAATGAACAAAGTTATGGGGTTAGTTGAACCTTTTTTTTTTTTTTTACCAATAACACACAAGCCTCTCCTACAAACAAGCACTGAAAGTATGACTGCCGGATCTATGATTTCTGTGCAGTATCGCCAAAAGTGCCAGGAGCTAAAATTTTACTATTTACGCAAGTTGGAACAGACAGAGGGTTAGTTATAACACATGCTTATAAAATCAGATTTCACACAATTTATTTAAATTCAGTTTACTTTAAATAGCATATTTCCTCATACTTAACTCTTTACTTACTTATCTCTACCATATTCTTTTTATTCTACATAGCACAGCATGTTTATTTATTTATCTATTGAATCAACACATTTGGATTCATTTGCATTATTATCCATCATTATACAACGCGTTTATTTGCATTATTAGCAATAAAATAATTTTTGTCTATTAAAAATATTTTTATTAAAAAACATTTTTTATTTAAAAAGTTCTCAACATACACTCACAAATTCACAAAATACACAAAATTCAACAATAATTTTGTTAGTTTATTTGGTGTCCAACAGTGTGTGGCTTATTTGTAACAACCTGTTACTATTTAATTAACTCATTTCCTTCAACACTGAGTTCAAAACTCTTTTTAAATGAGTAGAATTATCTTTTAGTAAATTTTGAGTTAACTACACTCATTTCATTTGATAAATTTGACTGTTCGGTTTTACAGTGTATCATTCCCACTCTTTTCTCAAATCGTATGCTGGGTCAAATCAAAGGTTACTATGGGCATCTCTGTTTTAGATTATGAACGTGTTCTACACACTATGAAAATAGGTATTTCTAGTACTTTTTACCCAAATGGTTCTTTGGGCAACAACAACAAAAAAAAAGATTTTCTATGGCATTTCTGTAAAACAATCTTTAGTTTTTCCATTCACTTTAATTTTCAAAAGTGTAAATGAAGGTTTGAGGTTAAAACATACACATTTACTAAATGTAGTTACTTAGTAAGAATCCAGTGATGTTTTTGTTATAGAAAGGAAAAAATCTAATCATATTTGAAAAACAATACAAACATTATGATCATAAATATTTATAAATGATGGAAAATTTTCCGTTCTTTTCAGTTAAGGCGACCTCTGTTGTCATCTCGAAAAAGGCAACACTTTGCACTTAAGACAAGAAGAGTCTCCCTCCTCCCCTCTTTCTCTTTCTTGCACTCTTTTTTTAGCTGTTTCTATTTTTTTTTCCTTCTATCTTTCTGTTTTCTTTCTCTGTATATCTTTTTCACTCTCTTTCTCTATCACTTTGTCTTTTTCTCATTCTCCCTCGCTGCACTAACTCGTCTTCTCTTTAATCTCCCATCTGCTTTCATTCTCACACATCCAGGGGGTACACCTATCCGAGGTAAGAGACTAAAGCTACCCACCACATCTATCCTCACCTTATCACTCTCTCTCTCTCTCTCCTTCTTTCTCTTCTCCTGTCTCTCTTTTTCAATCTCTCTCTTTCTCTATCTCTCTGATTGTTTGACTAACCGTGTCATTTTCAGAGACTGTTTTTATTGTGATTAATTGTTTGGGTTCTGTCACTATGATAAAACAACCTCCCCTTTACACAGATTCTCTCTGGATGTCTTATCTTTATGGTGAATTAAAATCAAATAGACATTCATTTTGTGAGCTGATAAAAAATGAAAGAGGATTTACTTGAGTGCTTGTTCAATATGGGCTTTTTTTCGGTTGACAGAGTGATGTGCTGAATTTGTAACCACACATTAGTATTTACTACTAGTTTTACCTAAGGCAGAATATAGCCAGAGTAATATGCTGCTGGTAAACGTTTGCAAAATTCAAAAATAGCCCGGTGCCGTTTTCTATTCTTGTGCTAATGTATTATTGAAACGGGAAGCTTGCAGGAAATTTTAAAGACTCATTCCTAAAACAAACACATTCTCACTCAAGCTTGTCATATTTTTATGCTTGGTTGGGCCCCCTTGGGTTCCCCTTGGCATAATTTTTTTGACATTCAGAGTGTTCCATTGCTTTAAATAGTTTGCCCCTTGTGTCAGATGTACTTAATTCTTACATGCATGTGTCAAAGTATAATTTTTTTTTTTATCTTCCATTGATATTTTTTAAACATTTGACCAATTCCTACCCTAAACTTAACCACTTAACAAGTACAGTGTATTACAAGTCTTATGGAGCCATGTAAAATCATTGTGAGCAACAGAGTGAAAGTTTTACTGCTATAAATACACAGTTGAAGTCAGAATTATTACCTCTCATAAATTATTAGCCCCCTTATATTTTTTCCTTGATTTTGTTTAACAAATGATTTTTTTCAACACATTTCTAAGCAAAATATTTTATTAAATATTTTGCTGATTTATTTTATTTTTTGCGATGATGACGGTACATATGTTTTACTAGATATTTTTCAAGATACTAGTATTCATCTTAAAGTGCAATTTAAAGGCTTAGGCTTGGTTTGTTCTGTAGACTATCAAAATAAATAGTTTAAGAAGGCTAATAATACTAGCTTTATATATATATATATATATAATATATATATATATATATATATATATATATATATATATATATATATATATATATATATATATATATATATATATATATATATATATATGCATATATATATATATATATATAAATATAGTGTTTTTTAATTATTATTAAAAACTGCTTTTATTCTCGAAAATAAGAAAAATATATATATATGTTTGTGTATATATGTATGTGTTTATATGTATGTGTATTTATGGCAATATATTTTCACTGAACATCTTTAGAAATAGAAAGATAATACATTTAAATGTATGCGAACTATTGGGGAAAATTACAAACTACAAAATTTCAACAAAATTTTATACATTATTTGTTTCTCTTCAATTTTAGTCTTTTTTTTATAGTTACGTTTGGGTGAATTAATTTTGGACCGTTATCATAAGTTATTTTCTTGGATTACCTCCATACTTGGATTCATTACTGAATAATTTAATGTATATGTTCAAATATAAAATATACTTGTGGTGTCCATACACAGATCCACAGTTTGTGGAAAATTTGTGTAATATTTTATGCTATATTTTGAGGTTTGATATTGTGATTATAAAACATTAACCATTAACCTTTCTAACTGACAATAAAGAACAAGATAAATCAAACAAAACCATTAACCAATCTAACTGAAAATATAGAACAATATAAATCAAACAAACCAATAAAACTACAGTTAAAAAATGTAAACGTTACGAACATCTTTGAATATCAAAAATATATTTGAATGTATATGGAAAAATAGACCAATATAGACCAGCCTAAAGAAGAGTTCAATGCAAAATACCATTATCTTTCATATATTGTTTCTCAAATTTGTGGATATATACTGTATATGCGCTATGGGGTCTTGATCAAGCCTTAAAATGTGATAATGTGTTTAAACCTACATAAATAAGAGAAGGGGTATTCTCAAAGTCGAGATCATATTATTGGACAGATGAGTCATATAGTTTTTGGTCGGTTGTCCCTGAAGGCTATAAATTTTAAATAAGTATATCACATAAAAAGTGCATTTAGACAGCTTCAAAGCTAGATGTCACGGACTAAAAGGCACAAAAATCGTATTTAATTTTTATGGGGTCTTTAAACTTTCATATTTGGTCCTCTCCCAGTCTTGAATTGCTGCGTCAGTTTTTTTAACTGAAAAAAGAAAACTATGATATACTGCGTGCTGTGATGATAATTTTTAATAGAGAAGCCGATATCAGGGATGAATTGTAGAGTATGTTGTTGTTTTTGGCTTTAGTATGCAAAAAGAGAAGAGATTAACCGAATAGTCTTATCTTTTGAAATATAGAGCAATCCTGACTTCAGTTGTGATGTCAGTGACTCATTTTACTCGTTCTCATTTTCCTGAAAAACTCTTACTCTACTCCAATTAAACCATTTTAATGCATTTTTTCTGACACTCTTCTGATCCCTCTGTGGATCTTTCACTTCTTTCTCCTTCTAATTAAACATCATTTTCATTTTTCAGCTAGACATTTCTACTTGGATGAAAAATCTGTCTTTTTTTCATGTTGTCTTTTTTAATGGAGCGTTTTAGAGTCTGCTCTACTTGCAGGTGCAACAACGTGTGTGTCTTTTTGGAGTCTGTCTGTCCGTCTCTATATCTAACTATTAATATTTAAATAATGTTGAAGTGGCTGACTGCTTTTACTTTCTTTTTTCCCTGTTTTTGGCAAGGACAGTTGCTTGTTTTTTTTTTCCTCGTAAGATTTTAAGGCATCTATATTTTATCTTTAAAAGTGTCAGAGTGTTTTTTAATGCTCTGATGATTTGTATAGGGTTTAATTCTCTTGGAAATTGTCATTTTTTGTTGATATTTACATGCAAACATTTTAACTGACATTGACATGTTTGATTAACAGTTAATAAAATGTTCCAGGTTGAATACACTGCTTTTAAAAAATGCTTTAAAATTTACTTTATTACTGGCAAATTTGGTTGCAGTAATACTGTAAAAATGTACAAGTGCACTGTAAATTTTACAGTATTACTGAAAGTTTTTTACAGTATTACTGGAAGTTTTTGCATTATTAATAGCAATTTTTACAGTATTACAGGCAAAATTTACAACGCACTGTAAATTAACTATTACAACTGTGCTGTAGTTTTAAAATTTTCTGATTTTTACAGTATTACTGCTAACCAAAATTGGCAGTAATACTGTACATTTTAGAGCATTTTTTAACAGCATCTGTGGCATATCAGAAAATAAGTTTTACTTTACCTTGTAAAAAAACATTACATAAATATTATATGTAAAGTATTGCAACAATAATTATACTGTATGTACAGTAAAACAACCATATTTAAGTCAAAGGAGCAAACCAAGTATAAGAAATGTATACTAGTTTTTATGAACTAGTTTCGAGAGGAGCATGTGAATAATTGATCACAGCTGGCCTCTCATCCGTAATCAGGAATAGTCCAATTAGATTGATTCAAGACCGAACTTGCCCCTTCTACCTTATCTTCATTTTGGAAGAATCCCCCCTTCCACCCCATCTCCTCGTTTTCCTCTGTTTAGCAGGGGGAGCTCTCGAGACCCAACTGATATTGGACCCCCTTATATGCTTATTGACCAGGCGGGAGCCCTAGACTCAATTATCTCCGAGCTTCAGGGTTCTCTCCCGGGACAGCATGCCAAACCTGCCTATTAGCATCAAGCATATCTAAGTGTGAACTGTTGAAATGAAATTTAGAAATATTTAAATGTTGTGATTTTTTTTTAGTTGACAGGATTCATTTTGTCTATATAGATCATTGTATATATTTAAATTTAGTTTGATTGGGCTTTTATTTAGGAAAACTGATTGGGTGTGTGAGGCACTAAGTTTTATAGTAGAGATACAGTAAACACATAATATAATACCCAAATGACTTGCCTAATTAAAGAAACTTACCTAATTATGGCGGCGACGCAGTGGCGTGGTAGGTAGTGCTGTCGCCTCACAGCAAGAAGGTCACTGGTTCGAGCCTCGGCCGTGTCAGTTGGCGTTTCTGTGTGGAGTTTGCATGTTCTCCCTGCGTTCACGTGGGTTTCCTCCGGGTGCTCCGGTTTCCCCCACAATTCAAAGACATGCGGTACAGGTGAATTGGGTATGCTTAATTGTCCGTAGTGTATTAGTGTGAATGAGTGTGTATGGATGTTTTCCCAGAGATGGGTTGCCAGCTGGAAAGGCATCCGCTGCGTGAAACATATGCTGGAATAAGTTGGCGGTTCATTCCGCTGTGGCGACCCCCGGATTAATAAAGGCACTAAGCTGAAAAAAAATGAAAGAATGACCTTAAATTGAACTTTAAGCTGATTACTTTTGCAAAATAACTAGTGAAATATTATGTACTGTCATCATGGGAAAGACAACTATTGTTTCTGATTTTCTTTGGAAATTAGACATTAAAACAATTACATATCTGAATACAAAAATGTTTAACATAATATTAATGTAATATAAACGATCTCCTTTACTATGTGTCTGTCCGTGAATACAGTTCAACTTGTACAGATCCAGAAAATTCCTTCCAAAGGACTGGTCTGGCTACTGTTTATCTTTGCGTTGTAAATGTTTTGCCCTTATATGTGCATGTGTATCCAGGTGCGCTACAGATTGATCAGAGTGGAAGAAACTGATCAGGGTAAATACGAGTGTGTCCGCGACAACAGTGGAAGGAACGCGCTACTCAACACCAGCTAACCTTTACGTCAGAGGTACAGTTTTGAGCTACTTATCTGAATGCTGTAGAATTACTGTAGACATCAAAACCTGTGACTAACACGTTCTTGTGAATAGATACACAGTGTAGTCTGCTTCTTCTTAGATAATCTCCTTCTTACCTTAGACTTTATTTGTTATTTCTCCCTGTTGGCTCACCCCACCGGACCCCTCTGTAGAGTTAAGAGATGGTAAGTGCCGTTCCTGTCAAACCACTGCTGTGTTTTCTTACTATAATCTAGGCCTCAGACCCTCACATCTGCATAATCCTCCCCTCCACTGGGATTCCCTCCCTGCAGACCATCTAACTCACTCTCCTAATACTTCATATGTCATTTGACACTAATCCGCCATATTTCACCTGATCCTACTTAACTGCATTCCATAGCATCATGCTAATAGCAAATGATAGCATGGTAATACCGTGTACTCGTTTGAACTTTTTACAAAATTACTTTTTTTTTTACACTAGGTTGTTTGTATGTTGATGTTATAACATACTGGGAAGTTAAAGCATCATTTTCTGTATATTCTCCATTCATAAGTTGTAGAAACGTTTGTAAGACAACATATGTAATGTAAAACCATAAAATGACTTACTGTAATACTATAGAATATATAACTATAAAAATATTACATCAACTTAACATGTTACATTAAACATTTAAATAAACATTTGCAATGAACTTCCTTATGTTAACAGTTACATTATTTAAAGGGATAGTTCACTCTAAAATGTAAATTCAGACATTAATAACTTCATTATTAGCATTTTGAACTGTTCCAGTGTTGTATGTGCATCTTTCTTTTTATTTTTAACTTTTTATAAAATGAAAGGTATAAAACACAATGGAGTTTAGTGGGGGAAAAAAGTCATTTACAACCAAAAGCATGGAAACTGAAATTGGCCTGAGGTACATTAAATATTACATAAAATTTACAAAATCTATTCTGTGATTATTTTGCATCATTAAAAGAGTAATAAAAGCTTGAAAGGTTTTTTAATCTTTTTAATTTCTCCTTTTGTTATCTTAAATACAAAAGAAGGGCATACAGCATTAGTTCAAAACATACTTTATAAAGTATTTAGTAATCTCTATTATGTTTTATGTCTACATTTACCAATGCATCATTTTTAGGCATGGGACAATAATTGTTTTCAAGGTATTGACCTTATTCTGCCATCCGGAAGTGCACTTGTTTTTGCGATTGTTTTAGAATTTCCGATTCATTTACCAATGGCATAAAAGTCAACTACTTGCTCTAAAAACAGGTCTTTGCATGACTATACAGACAAAGCAGAATAATATAATGAGACAATATCAGTTTGCAACATTAAGCAGCATAACAAGCTGTTTTTAAAGTCTAAAAATGAATGGAAGTGAATGGGACCGGAAGTCTCAAGCCAAAAATAAGCTGAATACCGCGGTTTGGAAAAGTCAAAGTTTTAAAACCACCAAAAATTTTCTGCTATACCGTTCCTAGGGTATATGTAAGATCTTTTTTATTTATTTTGTTTTTTTTTTGTTTTTAGGACAACAGAATCTCCAGCAGAAAAGATTTCCAAAGATGCCTTTTCAAATTGTATTAAAATCTGTGTTTTTGAAACAAATGAAGACAGCAGAAGTCAATGATTCATTGAAAGATTTAGCCTGACATGTTTACTGCGCCAAAATATTTTAAATGTTTCTCAAAATAAAATATATTGTGTTGAATGGGGAAAAGTTTTAGTTTTTTACCCAGACATTTTAAAAGAATCTATTATAGAGCAGTCATCACAATACTGTGAAACTGTGATATTTTTATCCAAGGTTATCATACCGTCAGAATATTATGCCAGCCCATGCCTAATCATTATAATCAAAAGTTATCTAATGTTATATTGTTGTCCTGAGCTAACATGAACTACCAATAGTTTTATTTTTGTTTATAAACATTAACAAAGATTTATTAATGCTCTTTATTGTTGATTATTAATGTTAGTTAACACAATAAAATATCCTAATTTAATGATTTTAAAATTTATATAAATTATTTAACTAATTAATTAAAAAACAAGACCTTATTGTAAAGAGTTAACAAAAAATATACATTAACATACTTTTAAAAAATCTTAAAATCTTATTTTTCTGCATATCAGTAGTGAAATATCACCATTTTGGGTGCCATTTTATATTAAGTGGCCTTGACTAATATGTACTTACATCAAAATATAAATACAATGTACTTACTGTGTTCATAACAATGCTGTAGAATTGGCATGGACAGAGTGGACATGTCCCAACCAATATCCACCTGCTACAGAAATGTCCCCACCAATAATTTAATCGCCTTGAAATTAATATAATGCTCCGTCAACTTACAGTAACCAAGAAGTGTAGAGAGGAGATTTAATCGTGTTCTCTTTCGGGGCCTTCCTTCCACCAAACACAAACAGAGTGATTGGCTGGGCCTTTTTTTGCTGCCAAGTGACTGACAGCTGTAGTTACGTATGGATGAGAGAAGTGCCAAAACAAGGACATTTTTTTTAGTCCTCTTTCACTGTGCAATATGTGGACATAAGGAGCTACTTTTCAAAGTCACTAAGAGTCAAGTTCGCTATGAGTCCACCATAATAATATTAACCAAATAATCGAAATTTAGTATCTATTTTGGCTTCCATGTTTATAATAAACAAAAATAGGAATGAAACAGTTTCATATGACTCTAAATTTCTTTACATTCATACCTCCTCAAAGCCCGATTGCAGTAAAATCATGTAAATTGTCTTTTACAGCAGAGGATAGTAACAATTTTAATTGTTATTTGTATTATTAAGCTTTTAAATCCTTTATTTGTGTTTTTAAAAGCTTGAAAGCGAATTTGTGCTGTTCTATGCATGATCTCTAGGAGGTAAATCTACGCCCTTGGTTTATAATGTGTTGAAGAACACTTCTGGTGCTATCGAGGTGGGATATGGGTAAGGAAACCAAAAGCTTTAGTGGTATGGGTAGGTTTAAGGGTGGGTTAAGGGGTAAAGGATGGTCAACAGTGTAATTAAGGATGTAATTACACAAATGAATTACAGATGTAATTACATGTAGGTATTTAATCAAGCATAAGTACAATGGAAAAATATGTATTTACACAATAATTAACAAATTATTAATTCCATTGTAAGTACATTGTAAGTACATATTAGTTATATATAAGATAGGACCTAATTTTGTTTTCACTGTATATTTTAGATCCTTATAAGTTTTGCATCTGCTTGGATATTCTGCCATAGAACAGTGTTAAAAAATTTGTATCACTTTTCTCATGTTCATCTCTAAATCACTGGCATGTCTATTTGATGAGTTTCTTTTTTAATTCCTATATTCACATTACAAAAAACATAACATAGTTTGGCACATTAAAAAACCCAGCTACATCTTACCTTGCTCTTCTCCACAACACAGATTGATAACCTGCAGTATACAACATCTCGAGTGTTCATCTGTCATACACAGTGCTCTCTGTAGCATCAATAATGTCTTTAGCATGAGTTAATAAATGGCTCTCTATCTTTCACACCCTCAGTGCGGCGAATCCCTCCTCGATTCTCAGTGCCACCGATGGATTATGAGATCATGCCGGGAGGAAGTGTGAACATCACCTGTCAGGCGGTGGGGGTTCCTATGCCATATGTCAAATGGATGCTGGGAGCCGAGGATTTGACACCAGAAGACGACATGCCTATTGGGCGAAATGTTCTGGAGCTCACCAATGTACGCCAGTCTGCCAACTACACGTGTGTCGCCATGTCTACACTCGGAGTTATCGAAACTGTTGCCCAGATCTCAGTTAAAGGTACGCAGGAGGGATGTTAAAAGACTCTTTGAAGATGCTTAAAGGGATAGTTCAGTCGAAAATGCTAATTCTGTCATCGTTTATTCACTCTTCACTTCTTCCAAACCTGTTTGAATTTCTTTCTTCTGCTGAACACATTTTTAAGAAAGCTGGAAACCGGTAACCACTGACTTCCAGAGTGTTTGTTTTTCCTACAATGGTTACAATGGTACAAGTCAATGGTTACAGGTTTTCAGCTTTCTTCAACATATATTCTTTTGTGTTCAACAGAAGAAAGCAAATCCTACTACTTGAGAACCACTTGAGTGGGATTAAATTAAAATTTTGGGGTGAACTATACGTTTAATGCTATTGAAGAAAGAAAACAAAAAGCATTTAGTTAAAGCTGTGTTTTATGGGCTGAGGCACTATTTAGGAAGTACTGTTTCTGATGTTTGTTTCATGTCATACTAAACGAAATATAACCTCATAAGCAGGACAAATTTTGCAGCAGCCACCAATGGCTGAATATTTATTGGGCATAAACGTTTGTAGCAGGCATAAAAGTCTGTGTGCATGGTTTAATTAAATGACTGACATGACAAAATGGGCCAAGTACAGTATGTTATTGTTGTTTACTCAAGTAAAAATGAGACAGACCAATAAACATATCACTATAATATGTCTGAACTGTAAAGTATTTCTTAATAATATTGTCATAGTATTTCAATATTCATTTTAATATTGTATATAGATAAACAATATTGTTATTTATTGTAACTAATGTATATGTTTTTTAAACATTAAATAATAGCTTTTTTCATTTAAAAGCTTTTTTGGCAGTAATTAAATAAACCACTATAATTCTATTGACGCGTTTCTTAAAATCAGTAAGTCTAATATATATATATATATATATATATATATATATATATATATATATATATATATATATATATATATATATATATATATATATATATATATATATATTCTAAAACTACTGTAAAATTACTAACCAACTGATATTTTTCTTTGAATCATTACACTGCACCATTGAAAAGATTTTGTAATGTTTCCAAAAAAGCACTTTCAATGCTTTGGCAGTATTATTTGGTTGAAAAAAAAAACGTAAACAGAAATATTATGACATACTGTTACTATTTATAATACTTTTTAAGAGGCTCCACATACACTACATGCAAAAAGTCTTGTTGCCTATCCAAGTTTTAGGAACAACAAATAATAACTTGACTTCTAGTTGATCATTTGGTATTAGAAGTGGCTTGTGTGAAAGGCAAAGGCCTCTAGATTACGCTTATTTTACCAAAATAAAATATGATCATGCCTTGATATTTAATTGATTTAATTAGGACAGTAATGTCTGACTTTGCTTAGACAAAAGAACTTTGATGAGGAGGCTGAAGTATGAGATGGATCGCTATCCTGCTAAAGAATTTGCCCTCTCCTGTAGTTTGTAATGTAATGGCCACACAAACGTCTTGGTAGCTCAGGCTGTTGATGTTGCCATCCACTATGCAAATCTCTCACACACCCATATTGAGTGTAACCAAACCATGATTTTTCCTTCACTTGACTGATTTCGGTGAGAAGCTTTTGGCTCATGCGGGTTCCAAAATGTCTTCTGCAGTATTTGTGATTATTGGGATGCAGTTCAACAGATGCTCAACTAGAAGTAAATGATCAACTAGAAGTAATGTCAGGTTGTGAAGTAGGCAGCACAACTGTTTTGCAAAATTGATAATAATTTGCCATTTTATTAAGCATCACATGATTATTTAAAAAAAATCAATAACTAAATAAGACTTGTCTAAATAAGACTGCTTAAACTTCTGTATATACAGTATTGCTACTCTCTGATGATTTAAAGTGCTTTTTTATCCTCATTTGTAAGTTGCTTTGGATAAAAATGTCTGCTGAATGAATAAATGTAAATATAAATATGACTTCTTAAGGATCATATAATACTGAAAGCTGGGTATTAAATTCAAAACCAAAGATTTTAGCTTTGAATCACAGGAATAACATGTACTGTATCACACTATACTTGTTTCATATTTAAAATACAATTTCCTAATTTCCCCATCTCCTTCTCTTTCTCCCAGCTCTTCCCAATCCTCCAGGAAGCCCAGTTGTTATGGAGCGATCTGCCACCAGCATTACTCTCATGTGGGACAGTGGAAACCCACACCCCGTTTCTTACTACATCATCCAGTATCGTCCCTCCTCGTCCACCGACCCCTTCAAAGAAATCGATGCAATTGCAACAACCCGCTACAGTGTTGGTGGGCTTAGTCCCTACTCCCACTACCATTTCCGGGTGGTAGCGGTGAACTCAATCGGTCGAGGCGCACCGAGTCAAACCGTGGACGCTCGAACGGCCGAACAGGCGCCCAGTTCCCCTCCTCGCCGGGTCAGAGGTCGAATGCTGAGCGGATCCACAGCCATGGTGCAATGGGAGGAGCCAGAGGAAGCCAACGGCCAGGTGGTTGGTTACAGGGTCTATTACACATCAGATTCATCGCTGTCTGTCAGCCAGTGGGAGAAGGAAATGGTTCGAGGGGCCAATTTTTTGAACATACGAGACTTGACGCCCAATAAAACCTATTATATTAGAGTACTCGCCTTCACCGCAGTCGGAGATGGACCTCTTTCCAGTGATTTGCACATCATTGCCAAGACAGGAGGTATGCGGAATGTGAAGTTGAGATTAGTTTTTGTTTATGTTTTCATTTTAATTTTCAGTGGTGGAAGAAATGCTTAAATCATCAAACATCTAAGTAAACATGCTGATATTCAAACAAATTATTACTCTAGTAAAAGTAAAAAGACGTACTTGTTTATTACTACTTCAGTCAAAGAGCAAAACTACTTGATTGTAGTATTAAAAGTAAAATGTACTTATTGATGTTTATTTATTTTGCTAACTAAATGTTCATTTTATTGCCATAACCATACTGATGATGATAATCCAAGTGTGCAAGCAAGTGAAAATAACATAAAGCCTAGTATATGCTATAGCCTACCCTGTTCAAAGAGTAATACACAAATATGGGAATGTCCAGATTCAAGCATTTCATATAGTTGGGCTTAAACGGGTTGACTTTTTACAGCAGATTTAGTTCACACACAACTGACAGCTGTGACCTAAATATGATTTCATTTACAATAATAAATGCTGAAATTCAGCTTTAGTAACTCACATTTCGTGCCTTCAGTCACAGGAACTCAAGCTGAGAAGATCTGATTTAAACTAATATTGCATCAGTTTAAAATTCCATGAATCTTTTACTGGAGACTCAAACTGACCAGATCAATTAACTGTAGCCTCACTCTGGCTGTATCAATTGAATCAGCGTGTCATTAACTGTAGCCAAAGAGCTTAGAATGACCAAGAGGCGACACTCAATAGAAAGTTCCATTGCAATAGTAATGCCCAGCAACAGCCCTGTGATTCCGCCATTCTGGAGTGAAATCGATCGGCTGTACATTGGATCTTATTGCTGTCGCCATGGCAAGCAGCTGCTTTGTTTTTTATGTATTTATATTAAAGCTGAGATACAACCTGAAAGACTTATAAAATGCTGTTGTTCTATTGGAATTTTCATTCCAAAATGGCCGCCGCGGCATCTAGTGGCTGTTTCACAAATCACACTAGAGTGTCGCCTCTTGGTGATTCTATGCTCTTTGCTGTAGCCTCACTCTGGCTGAATCTTTTGAATCAATATAGCGGTAACTATAGCCTTAATCTGACTAAATCATTTTAATCAGTATATTGTTAACTGTAGCCTCACTTTAATTAAATCATTTGAATGAATATGTTACATGTGGACTCACTCTGACTGGATCATTTAAATCAGTGAGCCATTAACTGTAGCCTTAATCTGACTGAATCATTTGAATCAGTATATTGTTAACTGTAGCCTCAATCTGACTGAATCATTTGAATTAATTTAGTGGCTAGGCTCAATCTGACTGAATCATTTGAATTAATATAGTGGTAACTGAAGCCTTAATCTGACTGAATCATTTGAATCAATATAGTGGCTAGACTCAATCTGACTGAATCATTTGAATTAATATAGTGGCAACTGTAGCCTCAATCTGACTGAATCATTTGAATCAGTATATTCTTAACTGTAGCCTCACTCTAATTAGATCATTTGAATCAATATATTACTTGTGGACTCACTCTGACTGGGTCATTTGAATCAGTGAGTTATTAACCGTAGCCTCACACTGACTGGATCATTTGAATCAATGCATCATTAACTTTAGACTTACTATGAATCATTTGAATCAGTGAGTTATTGACTTCAGAACAGAGGCTATTGGATCTTTTCAGTTCAAAAATTAATGGTTCACTACGATTTGTTATGAATTTAACAGAGTAACTGACCATATTTAGCTCATTTACAAATGGGATACCACTACCACATGTCCTAACACAACAAATAATACATTTAAAACAAATACACATAATAAATACATATAAGTAGTGGCAAAAAATGCAATATTTTCTTTTGGAATTAAGTAAAAGTAAATGTTTCCTAAAAAGAAAAATATTCAGAAAGCAAAGATTCTTTAAAAATGTCCTTAAGTACAGTAGTGAAATAATACAAATACTGTCCACCGCTGTTAGTATTGCAGCATATTTTGTTTCTGTTGCATCATTTTCTAAGCATCGTCTTTTTGCCTCTGCTCATTCCTAGTCCCGTCACAACCCACCGAGCTGAAGGCAGAGGTGAAATCAGAGACCAGCATCCTTCTGTCGTGGATCCCTCCTGCTCACAGTGGCACAGATGCCATCACTGGCTATGAGCTCATTTACAGACTTGGAGACCAGCCAGAGCAGGTACACACACAGACACGCTGAACGTTTTCATTTTGTAGCGTCTGGTTTAATGCTAATTACTTTAAACCCCTCTCCTGCAGAAAATAACATTTGATCCAAGCTCCAGTTATCTGCTGAAGAATCTGAAGCCGTTTTCCACCTACGTATTTCAGCTAGCAGCGCGCAGTAAACATGGCCTGGGGGCTTTTACAAGTGAAATCACCGTTCAGACTCCACAAACACGTATGTTCTGTCTAAAGCTCTTATAAAAACAGACGCAAATATCTTTATGCTTGCTGAAAACAACAAGCTGTGTCAAGGGATGCTGCTGTGCTGGCAGGATATTTGACCAACCAGTGAGATACACTTGCTTAATCAGTTCAAACCGGTCCATCAGGTTATCCAGCTACTATATATTTTGCAGCTTTTTTCAGCTTTAGGCTTTTCAGAATGCTTCACACTGGTGGACTATACTTGTAGGGTGGGATGTCTTGATTTTAGAAATTTCATGAGTCATGTACTGGAGACTCAGGGCCCTATTTTAATTATCTAAGTGCAAAGTCTAAAGTGCATGGCACAAAAGCATTAAGGGGTGTGTCTGGATTCACTTTAGCTATTTTAAGGATGGAAAAATACGGTGTGCGCCGCAGCGCATGGTCT